>NC_056734.1:346934952-346959952 GCF_019279795.1 Protopterus annectens | reverse complement strand
TGGTCACTATGTGTAGATATGGCTGCGCCAAGCTAGTAGGCCGAGTATGGCTGGATTTGCTGGACGTTCATTTATGGGGGTGGGTTGTGTGCTGTGGAGGGGATGATGGGTATTCGATTATGCATCCAGGTGTGTTGCATTTGGATGGGCCAGTTCCATCCAGACCATTCTGTGGGTATGTGCCGGTGACGTTTCTGTACATGTGTATCGCAAATTTTAATATTCATATGTTTGTGTGATTGTGTTCTACAGTATGGCCTGTCAGGTTGTATTGCAGATGTGTATACTTGCTCTTTGTGTTTCTTTCTGATTCACCTGCTGCTCCCTCATACACCTCCAGTTCACCTATTCTGCATCCAACACAGTCTCACCTTTGTGGATTTTACCATTACCCATCCCCCCACACACATATTCCTGACACTCCATCCATCCCTTCTTTGGTTGATGGCCCATGACACGGTCAAGGGAACACATTGCATGCACTACATATGTCAGGTACCTGTATAGTTGTGTGGACTACCCTGGCATGTTTCACCTTCCACATGCAGTACATCACACACATAGGTACATGCCCATACTTAACTTTCATGACATGGTTGGTACACCCGGGTAATACCCGTTCAACTGTGACAGATCCTGACAAGAACGGCTTGGACTGCATATGGGCGGATTTTGGCTGACTGCTCTGACCATTGGTAGGGTTGCTACCTTTTCATATGTCCAGGATGGGATATATTCCGGACACAAATCAGATTTTACAGCACAACACATACCAATGGTCAGTACTACGGATAATACTTTTGTTTTCTGCCTACATGTTAGCTTAATGTTGTAGCAGTTTATATGCCCCTTCTGTTTCATTTTCTTGCTTATTCTATTTCTTGTCACATGTGGTATGTTACATATGGACATACCTATTGTATGTGACTATTACATGCGATGTGGGATATATTTCTGTCATATGGTCGCTGGATATTTACATTTATAATGGTTTTGGTATGGACACAACTGCTCAGCTGTGTACTATCCCTCACAATGTGGGACAGCTGGTAACCCTGACCATTGAGCTAGACGGTGGCGACGCGCTAACATGATGCGTTTTACTTCCACTTGGTATGACTATCTACACTGCGTTAGAATACGGACACGGTTTTCAATGTCATTTGTTCGAGGGATGGAGACTTGATATTCCCTACTGTGCATTTGTGTTTGCTTCTTAATTTTGTGTTCGCAAGAACTGTCTTGCATGCTTTGCATGCGTTTCAGTATCCACGGACACTGACAGGTGTGATTACTATTGCAGGCAAATTGTCATATTCAAGCATTTTAGGTTGCACATCGACATCCGACATTTCCACACCTCCGTGCGGCACTTCGACAATGCCCTATGCACTCACGCTCGTTTCCTATGCACGTGACTGTGGCGGCAGCATGCCTTCATTAATATGCATTTGGCGCTACTGCGCCATCTACATGCTGCACGGTCGGCACAAGCCTAATGCCGGCCTTGCGCCGAGCTTCATGAATCCCGGGGTAGATATATATATATATATATATATATATATATATATATATATATTAATATATATATGTGTGTGTGTATGTGTGTGTGTGTGTGTGTGTGTGTGTGTTTGTGTGTGTGTGTGTGTGTGTGTGTGTGTGTGTGTGTGTGTGTGTGTGTGTGTGTGTGTGTTAATAACTGTGTTAGGCTAGTACAGCTATTTGCAATTTCAACCAGTTTCAAAGAAAAAATTGCACAAAAGCTCCTAACTGAAACTATACTTGATTGTGTCTAGAACAGGTAGTGAGTCATGTGTGACTTTTGTGATGCAAGAAAAAAATGGGCTTTCATGGCACTGTCTTTTAGCTTTGGTGTGCCGACCATATGTTGTTCTTACTCAGAGGTCTCTGGGATAGGTCACAGGTGACCCTTTTAGAACAGCTGTAATGTCCTTCAGGAAAATATCCTTTCCTGTCTCAGGTAATGACTTTCTGGCTACTGTTTCCTACCCTTTTTCCAGCAGACTAATCTTGCAAAGTTTCAGAGATAAGCCACAAGTGGCGTGGTGAGCGAGCACAGCTGTAGTTACCTTATTTAATATTTTGCAGGTAGGTGAATAACACTGTTATGACCTCTTTTCAGTCATGATGTCATTACAGGGAATGAAAAGTTAAGTATAGCAACAATATGATACAGTAACAAAGCTAAGCAACTAAAAATAGGATACAAGGAAATGCATTAAGCAAAAATGTGCAAAGATCAGTACAAGGCAAAAAGCTGACACAGCTATATGCTTAACAATGTCAAAGCACTAAATGTTTTTCTGAACCATAAGTGCAATGCTTTTACTCAAGCAAAGTAAAAGCTTTAGGGAATCTGATAAACATTAATATTATTGTGGAGTAGATAAAGGAGGTATTGCTATAATCGATAAAAAAGAAGCATTAAGTAGTATTCAAGAAATGTTAGAAAGTGTGAATATTTATGAAAGCATAAATGGGGCAAAGGTATCTACAATAATGAGTGATTTTATTTCACTATTTCTGCTTATTCTTGCTTGTTATGGCATTCCTAAGATACACACAGATGTGACCAGAACATGTATCTATTTTTTTAATAATTTAAATAAAATTGTATAGAATACAGATGGCTTTTTAATGTACAGTCAAGATTTTTGACTAAATTATATACATGGAGCAGTATAAGTGAAAGTAGTATTGTTAGTTCCCTAGTTATTGCATTAGATGTAGATTCATTATTTGCTTCAGTACCAAATGAGAATGGAGTAGAATTCCCCAGAGAATATTTGAGTGAATGTACTGATTTTATAGATGTTGAGATAAATACTCTCTGTGACTTGATGCTCATAGCATTAGAAAGTAATATGTTTATGTTCATGAAGAATCTATTTCTACAAAACAAGGAGTGGCAATGGACACTAGTGCAGCTAAAAGCTATGCAACCTTGTCATGCCCAACTAGAAAAGGAAATATATTTTCTGTGACGAAGGATATAAAACACATTTATTATTCTGTAAATGGTTTGTTGGCAATATATTTATTATATGGGGGGGGATTTGAATTCCTTTGTAGGAAAATTTCTGACATACCACATATGTTTTTTTTTTATAATTTAAGGTAAACATGTCTAAGGAAAGTATTAGTTTTCTGGATATATTAGTTTATAAAAAAGGATGTTGTTGGCTTAAGCATGATGATGCATAAGAAATCTATAAGAAGGATTGCATATGTCCATAACAGCAGTATGCACCCCAACATATATTTTAAATACAGTTAAGGGGCAGTTTCATAGAGTGTATGAACTAAATGAAACAATTCAAGGATTATTAAAAGCAGATACAAATAGATTTGTTTATTATTCAGATAGAAGGATTGAGGGTGATAGATTTAGTGTAGCTTTCAGTAATATTAATAACACAAACAGTAAAGAAAACAAAAAAAAAATAAGAATGTCTATTGCATACAACAGGCAAACTAAGGATGTTATGGATATAAAAAGAATTGGTAGATCCTCCAAGCTTTAAACTATGAAAAAATATAGTTCCACACATGTCTTACAAAATATCAAAAAATGTAAAACAATAGTTATGTCATGAAAAATACAGTATACAGTAAAGAAAGATTGTTAACTACAGAACTTCTGCTTGCTGGAATTGCCATCATTGTAAATATAGTTATAAGAATAAAATTATATTATAAACTCATTTACTGAAAAAACATTGAAATACACAGCAACATGAGATTTGTAGAATCTAGTATATATGGCATTATGTAAAGAATGTGAAGTTCTTTATGTAGAAAAAAACAGCAGATGATTGAAAGATAGAATCGAAGATCATATGTCATAAGTTAGTAGAAACATTGTCACAAATGCTTTATTTAAGCATACCAATGCAGAAGGAAATAATCATAATTTTGAATTTGTTGTTTTAGATATTGTAAATATAAGCATAATCAAAGAAGATGCAAGAATGGAACACTAGAATATAAATGGATATGTAATTTTAGAACTAGCTGTTTACAAGGTCATAATGATATATGTAGTGGACATATCACTGACAGTTTTTATTCAAAATTTCTTGAGTAAAATTGTCACACTCATGGTTCACAAACATGTTTAGTGTTTGGACTTTGGTTTAATCTGTGGCTATTTCCTTACTTATCTGCCAGAGCTGTCAAGTTTGTTGTTGTTATATGCTTAATAATGCATTACATTACTTATGACAGACAGCTATGTTACAGGAATGTTGTTCTGCAGATATAAACAAAAACAAACAAAAAGCTAGACATTTAAGTTACAGATCAAGTGGATCTGCATTTTACTTGCTGTTGTAGGTCCACTTTAAGTTAGTGAAGTAAGAAGCCATAAGCTACTGACAAATGGCATTTGTGAGTGAGTTCTAGTCAGATGAACCCAAGTGTGAGAAAGCTCTCAACTTGAACAAAACAAGTGAGTAAAGTAAAGCAAAAACTAACACTGCAGTAGAGTCATAAGGACTGAGAGACCTGAAATAGTGTTTAAAAGAAATAAGTTGATGTCAGGCCTTGCACCAATCCAAGCAAAGAATTTTATACAGAATCATGCTAAAGAAAAGTGTAAGCCAGGCAGCTCATCTGCTTCCTGCAAGGCACAGTTAGAGCCTCTTGCCAGCTTCAGCCATAATGTGTCGCACATGATTCTGCATTCTGTAGTCATTACAAATTTCTGTTGAAGGATGAGCTAATAATAAGAGCAAAATATTTAAGGTTAGCTAGATATGCCCCTTTCATGTAGCAACCCAGCCCTGTTTAGTAAGTAGGTAGGAAATGATTTTGCTTTATAGACTATCAATAACACCTTCATTTCTAAAATTGTGAATGAAGTGCTGTCCAGGGCCCAGTATACTTTAGGAACTCTATAATTTTTAGAGCTCCATTGTCAGGACCTATAAAGATCTAGATGGCACTGCATAGGCTAAGGTGTTCCTAGGTGCCAAAACATCTGCATCTGTTTTGCTTGAGATTGTCATTGAGTCTACTGCTTTCTCAGGCTTGACACACCTGAGCAAGGGAACTTACAGATGGTCTCGGGTGAACTGCGAGATTCACAAGTGACAGTGATATCAGCATAATGTAAGATATTGTGTGTCTTTCAGAAAATGACGAACACATTAATATAAACAGCAAATAGCACTGACTCAATTAAAGAACCTTGTGGAACACAAAACATTACTAAGCAGAGGGAGGACTAATTTTTGACCAGACAATTTATGTCTACCAGGTAATCAAAGAAGAAATTTAAATTGGCAAGTTGAGGCCATAAATTAAACTTTTTTTGATGCGTAAAGAGTAAACTACTAGATCAAATGTCTTGGAGTGGTCAATGAAAATTGAATGCATGAGGTTCCCTGCATGATTGTATGGTATCTTGCATTGTTTAAATACAGAAAGGCTGAATTAGTACAATACCCTTTTCTAAATCCAAAATGGCAGATAGTATGAAAAGCAAAGAGTTCAATTTGTTCCTGAAGCTGCATGGATACAGCCTTCTCTAAAATTCTGGCACAGTGAGAGAACAGGACAATAGGTCAAAATGAATCAGGGCTAATACTAGAGCTGTTCTTGTGGACAGGGACAGCACTGGCAATCTCCAGAGGTTAAGGAGCACACCACAGGAGGGAGAGGTATTAATAATGTGTTTTAGGAGTAGAGCTAGGAAAGCATTACAGGCCCTAACAAATTTTGGATAAAAGCCATCCGATCAAACCTTGCTATAACAGGGCCTTTCTTGAGTAAATTTAAAGTAGAAATCAATTTCAAAGTTGAGAACTGTTTCAGGAGATATAACAGATCATGGCAAAGATGATACAGAGATGCTAGTGGTATTGAAATGAGAAGGGACATGCTCTCCAAAGAACTCAGGAATAAGCCTTAACAATTAAATAACCATTCAGCATCAGTCCTTCCAGATGCCATATCATTTGTATTGCCTTTTTTGAACATAGCCATCATGTTGGCTCTGAGCAGGCTATGGTTACATCCTCTCTGAACAAGATAATCAAGGAATCTCATCAGACAGAGGGATGCATACTTTATTATTAAGAATATTTACTCTGTACAGTTCTCAAATAAAAACAAGTAAATAAACACAGGAAAAGAACCACTACCACAGTGGTGAGAACAGCACCTGAGGGTGGATATCTTGTAGATGCGGCCATTCAGTTTGTTGCTTCATCCTCATCCCAGCATGATCTAACTAGACAATGAATTGGGCAAATTATGGTTGTGATGAAGCAGTAAATCAACAAATTTAAAACTGTGAGAGTCTGGTACAAAATGAATGCTCAGCAATAACATGAGGAAACTAAATAGATTTGTCTAAAATAAAAATTCTGGCATATCTGTGAGAAAATGTATACTGGCTGCTGTTTTGCTCATTAATCTGGATTTGCAGGATTACAGTGTTTGTGTGATAGAACTTTAAATTCTTTAATACATGGCTACTGTTTCAAAGGAACAAAGCAAGGGTGGTAGTTGTCTGTAGATAGTGACTGGCCCTCTTGTTGTTTAAAGAGTCATTATCTGGCTTTGCAGAACTAGTGTGCACCGGTATGGATACTGTGATTTATATGAAGTACCATCAAATACTTTAATGTATGGCAACTGTTTCCATGGGACAGAGTTGAAATACCATGAACAGCTGTAATTTAGCTTTAACTGTCAAGAGGGCTGTCTTAAGAAGGTAATTGACTTTCTTGTTGATTTCTCAGTTTAAACAATCAGTATCTGGCTTTGCAGGACTAGTGTGCTTTTGTAGGATTACTCTGATTTGTGTGAAACAACTTGGAATACTTTATTGTGTTTCTACAGTTTCCGCAAAACAAAGCTAAAATACAAGGCATAATTTACTGTTAATGCCTCACAACATTTTGTAGAAATATGGAAATAGATCTGATTGATGGACAGCAAGAGAGGAATGCCCAGTAAGAGGGCTGCCAAGCACTGCACCCCAAAATATAAACAAACTTGAATGTTACTAACACGCTGTTAAAAGCCTTGTGATCCTGTGGTGGGGTGCAAGTTGTATTAGCCCCAAGATGGATGCTATATCTCCTGTTGTTGCATAAGAATAACGGAGGGCATTTCTCACTATAGAACAGGAGTGAGGTTTGCTAATGACCATGCTGTAGGGTGTCTAAAGTGCTGGCTTTACCAAACACTGTACATAGCTGTCACTTTTAGCTATAACTGCTTGGTGGTAGGGGAGGCTGTCTATAAAAACTGACTGTCCCTCTTGTTGTTTTTCCTCACTTTAAACAGTCACTGCATGGCTTTTCAGGACTAGTGTGCATTTCTAGGATTACCGTTATTTATTGCATCAACTTAGAATAGTTTAATGTGTAGCTACTGCATTTCTAGGATTAGCATTATTTATTGAATCAACTTAGAATAGTTTAATGTGTAGCTACTGTTTCCATGCAACAAAGCTGAAGTACTATACACTGCCAACATTTTTAGCTATAACTGCTGAATGGTGGTGGAAGGTGTCTATAGAAAGTAATTCACTCTTTTGTTTTTTTCTCAGTTTAAACAGTCAGTATCTGGCTTTGCAGGACTAATTTGCATTTGCATGATTGACACAATTTGTGTGAAGCAACTTGGGCTGATTAATCTGTGGTTACTGTTGTGTGGAAGTTCACAGAACTAAAATAAAAACATGACCATCATTTTTATCACAATCATATGACGTGCATGCAAAAGTAGCTATAACTGTAGAGTATGTGTTGGAACTGCCTGTTGAAAGTAACGAAACTTGCTTGTTCAGTTTAAACAGTGACAATCTGGCTTTTAGAATTAGTGTACATTTGTGTCAAATAAGAAGGACTACTTAGATGGACATCTGAGATACACTCAAACCAGCTATAATTGTTGGGGCTATCTGTAGAGGAAAATAACTAGATGTCTGTCATTGCTTATTCACTATTCTGGTTTTGCAGGACTGATGCGAAATATGTGAAGCAACGTGGAATACCTTAATGTGAGGCAATTGATTCTGTGGATCAAAAGTGAACTACATTACATAGCCATCCTCTTCTATCACAATCAAATGCCTGAATTATACACAGAAGTGAATGTAACTGTCAGGTTGGATTGTAGCTGTCTGGATGAAAGTAACTTGACCTCTTGCAGTTTGCTTAGTTTAAATTATCTTTCAAAAAAAAAAAACTAAGTCATAAAATGTATCAAATGACATTCAGTGATTCAGAGCTTCTTGGGGCATGGTGTTCCTACAGTTCAAGGCTGTATAAGTGGATTTTAACCCAGGTTAGTAGTAGCCTCTGTCCTGAACTCATAAACTAGGCCCTTCTCTAAGGTGTGTACAGGAAGTTGTTGTAGTTCATATGGTGGGGGCTGCAGATAATGCCTTTTTTCTTTCCTCACCAACTTAAAAGGAGTGTACAGAGTCAGTATAGCTTGTGTAGGATTAGTGTTCTGTCTAAGAATAACAAGTTGGAAACATTACTGTCATCAATTTTTCACTTTCCTTGCAATCAGACATCAGATGCATATACAGGTGGCTATCTTTCCTGGAAGTGTAAGGAGGTGTGTTGTTTATATATGACAGTAACAGGTTGAAATCTGTTTTGCATTATTTGATTGTTTTAATTTCATCCTAGTCCTACAGAGAGGTACAAAGATGACTGCTGGCTATTGGGGTTGGGGTGAATAGGCACATGGTGCATCTGTATGACAGCAGCAGTTTGGAATATTAATGACTGTGGCCATTTGTGCATTCACGTTCATCCCAAAAGAACACCAGAGGGGCATATACAGAAGATGACTATTTTGTGAGGGGGTGTGAGGCTAGCACTACTCCCAGATATAATTATTGTAAACTGCTATTTTTCCTATTTTGAGCATAACACCTGGGATACAATATATTTATTCCTTGAAATAAAAAAGAAATAACACTGGATTTCTTTCTTACAATTTTTGTTCAGGGTATCATTGGATCAAAAGGTTGGAAAAGCTCTAAAATGCACCTCACGGTATCAGGATCCTTCATGGCTTCTCGAGGCCCTGTGATTCCCAAACTCCCCACTTAATATAGTTATTTTCTACAGGTGTGGTCTTAGTCAGTCAGGATCTGTTAAAAGGATGCAGAAAATAGCAAAGGTGAAGGATAACAATGAAGTTCTTTCCTTAGTTATGATTTTTGTTTAGGCAATTATTGAATCAAAAGGCTGAAAAAAATATTCTAAAATGCACCTCAAGTATCTAGAACCTCCAAGGCTTCTGGAGGCATAGTGAATCCCAGACCACCAGCTTAATTCATTTATTTCCTCTACAGTTATTACAGTGCAACCCTGCTCAGTTCAGGTGTGTTGAAAGAATGCTGAAGAAAGCACATCTGAGAAATAAGACTGAATGTCTTTCCTTCATCACATTTTTTCAGACAATCATTGGTTGAAATAAGTTACTTGAAAGAAATTCTGAAAGGCACTTGTGAACATCTTGCCTCCAGAACCCCAAGTTAATGCAGTTATTTTCTTACAATTATCAGAGTGTAGTCTTCCTTAGCTAGAATATAGTGAAATAATGAATGTAGGAGTAAAACTGAAACAGTAAGACAAACTTTGAGTAAATGAAGAAAAACAGTAATGTGGGTAGTGTAGATAGGACAGGATTGGGGTTGGGGACCATATGGGCATCAAGTAATATATAGGGGATGTGCTGTGGAGCCCATTGCCACCTCAGGTAGCAGTGCAGCTCAGGTTGTCCCCGATTGCTCCTATAGTAATGCCAATAATCTACTTTCTGTAATCACTTGTAGGACAAGTTGGCTAGAAAGTGGATTAACGTTACAATTTCTCTGTGATAGGAGTGATTCCTCATTTTCATTTATGTCCAGAATTAAGTATTATTTTTTATTCTGTCTATTTAGGTTAAATGTGTATATTGAAATACTCCCCAGGTGAGATATTATTCTATAATAACTGTGTACTTAGGTTCATAGGTTCATAGGTTCATACTAGGCTATCTGCCCTAGGGCATTTATAAGCCTAGCCAGAATGTGTTTGGCTTTCGCCACCCATTTTAAATTTATTTTGCTATGCCCTTTTTCGAGGTTAGTATACTGTGCCTCTGTCTAACAGTGACACAGAAGTGATACCCGGGGTAAACCTATGATCTCCCATCCACTCATCAAGATTCCTCTTGAAAAGAGTCAATGAGGGACTCTGCCTAACCTGGACTGGGATTTTATTCCAGAGTGAAGGGAGCCTCTGGGTTATGAATCTGTCCCTCCAGCATGTCCTATTTATTTCAGTGCTGAGGTTCAAGTCTCTTGAGCGCATAGCTCGATGAGATTTGGATTTTCTGAGGTGCAGCATGTCCATTAATTCCGGGTTGGACATGGCTTTATACGTCAGGCACAGATCGCCTCTGAACAGGTGGTATGCCACTGAGTAGAGCTGGAGTTTCTTTAACTGGGCAGCATATGGCATCTGTTTGAGCCCTTTGATCCTCTTGGTGAGGTACTTTTGGGGTCTTTCCAGTTGCTGCAGGTGTCTGGTAAGGTACATCCAAAAGGGGCATTGTACTCAATTATGGGCCTGATGAGGGATGAGTAAAGAGGCACGATGACCTCCCCTGATCTAGATGTGAATCCCTTCATGATTAGGTGGGCTATATAAAATGTTTTTCTAACCACTTTGGCCACGTGGTTGTCAAATGAGAGATTGCTATCAACTTGGGTCCCCAGGTCCCTAATTACTTCTGTACTTAATGGATTACCACCTATGTGGTAATTTGTGGGCACTTTGTTTTTGCCAAAGAGGATGACTATACACTTTTTGGCATAATGAAATAATGCTTGAATATATGCTTTGTCATCTGTTCTTAAATTCACAATAGAAAGAAGTGAAAATGTAGCACACAAATAATACAAACTCACTATTCTAGCAAAACCAACAATACCATAAAGAGTGGGAATTGAAATAAATGTATTAATGATAAAAAGAACTATTTTATCTTTATACATAGCCAAAGTTCTTCAATACATAATTTCATAAAATGAACACCAGAAAGAAGCATATGATTTGATGGGGTTATGCTGGTATATGCAGAAGGATATAGATGGTATTAAAGAGAAAGGAAAACACAAATGATGCAATATCATGATTTGTTGCAGCAAAATTCACTAAATTAACATTTGTTTAACAGAGTTTACATAAAACACTTTGTGAAACAGTCAAACGTGCATCTATGGATGGCAGTCAGCACCCCCCAAGCCACTAAAGGTGAAGTCTGTTTACTCTGCATCCTCTCTTCTGAGTTAGTGTTCCCTGAAGAAGCAATATGCATCATATGAGACAATAAGTGCTTTGTTTTTTAGCAACACAGTTTAAATGAATTGCGTCTGGCAAGGTGAATTTATGCATTCATGTTGATAACGTAATAAAGGAGTACGATCGGTGACAAGATCATAAATCTTTGTAGTGGATAGAACTTTGCCTGAGCACATACTACAAGTTACAGAAAAAAATTGTAGGGGCGTGAAGTGTTTTACTAAATTTGAAATCCAACGAAGTGCTTAGCGCTGCCAAACAACAGCAAATATCTGTGTTTTATTTAAATATTCTGGACAAATCCAAAAATTGATGGGAGCCAAAGATTAAAATTAATGACAGTTTTTAAATATTACTCTTATTCACTTAAATGTTAGCAGAGTAACTGGTTTTGTATCAATATGCATTTTCTAAACAATAAAGAGTATGAAACTATATTGTCTGCCATTATTGACTCACTATAATCTGCAGTGATTTACCAGAAAGTCAAAAAATTTATAAACAACAGATGAAAACTATGAGACAAACTCAGGGACAGTTGAGACAGAAACAAAGCTGTTTTACCTTTTGCATCTGTTCTTTACTGGCCAACACTGTCCACTGTTAGTTGATATTATGAGCCCCAAGTGTAACAGCATTTAGGGGTGTGTGTAATACTTGTTAAGCATGCCTAAGCACTATTACACTCAGTCTTGTGCTAGGGAAGTTAACTACTGTAGTTTATCTTTTTCCCAGTACTGGTGCATAATTTCATTGTTCTAACCACTACATGTTTATTTATTAATTTAATATATTTTATAATGTTATCCACAACCCAGAAAAGCTAATTTATGGAGGGGGCAAGAAATGAGTACTCTAGTAATACTTTACAAAAACCTTATATGCATGAGGCAACACCTGAAATAAAGGAAAATAAATTCCAACTTAAGACATCAATACATAAAATCATCTTCAGCTCAAGGAAACTCTCCAGTATAATAGCAGGAATACATAATGCCGAAGATTGTTATTGAATGCAAACAATGCAGGCATCAACCAATACACTTAAAAATAATAACTGCTTAGAAATTATATATGCACCTCTTGATTTCAACTCTCTTGAGTATGAATAATGACAAAAACAATTTGTATCTATATAAGCTTTATCTGACAACATATGGCAGATAGAATGACCAGTTTTACTAATTCATTAAAAGGCATACATTTCAATAAAACCATGTAACAATTACAGATAGCCTTATAATTTTTCACATCACTTTTGAGTTAGGAGGTACAAGTAAGATAATCTCATGAAAGGAAGCATTTATAAAAGGTACTATGTGACAAAATGGGAGAAGAGTTGGTGAGAGATTACATGAGGGATGTGAACAGAAAGGAAAGACAATAAAAGTAATAATGGAAAAAGAAGGAGAATTGTATAAAGTAATGCAAAAAGAGCAAAGGTTCAGAGTTTCACAATATGTATACACTGATTATTAAAACTGTTTTGTAAAGGCAGTAACAATCATGTGCCACAAATTTCTACAGGCTATACCACATTTAGTATGTCGATAGTGACTCACATAATGTAATTTTATTGCATGCTTAAAATTAGTTATCATATGAAAGGAAAAAAAATTCCATTCCTTAGGCAATAAATGGCCCAGTAGTTTATCAGTCAACTTACTAGTTAGTTAACGTTCTCAGTACATGCACAGAAAATGATCTCTGTTTATTTTTCATTTATTCGCCAACTATGCAGGCAGGTAAAAGTGCCACTTTGCAGACTCATCTTGAGAATTTATCAGATTAAGTGACTTGCCAATAATCGTATAGTTTATCGGGACTGTCTTTTCGTAATTAATTACTAGGCATGCAGTCCAGGAGACCATAGATGAACCAACCCCAAAGTCCCCACTGTCCCAAAACATTGTCTGGTTAAGTGATTTATGTAAGGTTACACAGTGGGCAAAAGAAAGTGGAAATATTCAAATACTGTACCCCTAAAACAGGAAGCAGCTCATTGTCAGAGCTTTATTCCTATGCATTAACTGCCAGAGATGGCAGGTGATGGAAAGTAATGCAATCAAACCCTTAATTAAAGTGCAATACTTGCCTGACGCTTATAATCTTAACCATCTGTGCAAAACTGTCAGCAATCATTGGGCGAGAGGTTGCAATCCCTTTCTTATGCACCAAATTACTGGCAAATAATATACTAAACAAGCATGACCTTATTAGTGAATCCTGTGACATGCCACTAGTGAATCCTGTGACATGCCACTAGTGAATCCTGTGGCATTCCACTAGTGACTGCATTTTCTCCAGATAGCTATTCCTAAGGTACATCTTCTGTTTCTGGTTAGTTAGGAACTTGCTTTCCACATTTTATGCTGAGTTCCAACACTAATTTGTTTCTCCTACAATCTTCTTTGATGTGCAATTTAAAAAGACTTTAAGAAAATCAGATGTAAATACATGTTAGTGCATTGTGTTTACTGCAGTAGTGATCAGTGAATGAACTGGATCAAGTTCAACTAACAAAGCTCTCACCAAAAGAAGCCAAACTTAATGTCAGTTTGGAAGATTTTGTCATTCAGAATATTCCCCTACTTTCTGTAACCTTTCATGGGATAGAATTCCAATTAAGATGTTTTTAATTGGCCAACGCCTTTCCAGACCCATATATGCTTAACTGAATTGCTGTCACAATAGCCAGTGATGTCGCATCTCTGATTTATAAGGAACAGCTGTAGAGATTTAAAAGTGTTCCAACAAGAACTTTGCTCTCAATTCACTTAATTTTATGGAAGTGAGGTAGCTCACCCTGCTTCTTTCCCTTGTTCTCAGTCTCTTTGCCCATCTGTCCTTCTATACCTATCTATGATTGTCTTACATTTATAAGCAGATAACGTGTCCTTCCATTCCATTTTAAATCAGAGCTAAAAAAAACTAATATTTTTTTCCTGACCTACAGCACTGATGCATTCTGTGTCATCATATCCTGTAACCAGATATCTGACAACCTTCCTTCATTTCCTGTAGAATATCCTAATTGCAACATTTGCTGAAAAATTTACTAGCTGGTAGTTTTTTTGTACTTTCCTGACAAAGAAAATTAAAATTCACTTCATGGCTTCATGGCACTCTTATGTGTTTAATCTGATAGTTCAGACACTACTATATGAAGTATTCCTTCAATTTTACCCTGAACTGTCACATTGCTTTTATGTTTTTCAGTTAATCTGCAGCTAGCTACATGTAGAAATAGTCCATAATATCTGAATGGTTACAGATGGAAGGAAACTTTATCCTCATGAGAAGTAGCAATTAAATTCCAGCCTCAGGAGCTGAACCCCAAAACAAGGAGTGTATTTTGTTTTACTTAATGCTTACATGTGATGCAGACTTTACACAGTAATAACATAGGAATACAAATATTTATAAACCATAGGCTGATTCAGCTGAGACTACAAATTAAATAAAATAATATATTTCTTTTTGACTACAATATGACCGTAATTACACTGAATACATTTCTGGAATGACGCATGGAAAAGGAACCATTATCCATAAACTGTCAGGCTGCTACTTACTAGGTGTAAGTCAGAAAAATGAAAAGAAAAACGAGAAACGTAATAAGGAGCCTTCAATCAGGCTGAGCTCAGTCACTGGTAATTGTGTATTCCCCTTGCTGAAGGTTGACAGCTGTCTTTCATTTCATTGAGTGCTCTCTCTCTCTTGAAACATTAATGCCAGTCTTGTTTTTGTCAGTTATATCACTGCATCTTGATCGAATACTGCACACCCACACATGCTGTACACCATGACCCCAATCGAAATGCTTATTGATTTGACTGAACCACTTGCCTGGTCCCCCTTGAAAGAAAAAAAAAGACGTAGAAATCTTTAAAGGGCATCCAAATGAAAGGCTCGTTTTTGGAAAACAATTTAGAAAGGCACCATGAACCAGTAATGGCAAAAAGGCAAAGAAAAAAATTCTGATTGGAAACTGAAGAAATGTGCACAGACTGGGATAAATATGCCATTAGAAAAGCAAAATCCAAATGTAAAACAAAATGACCAACGGAAAAACACACTACTGAAGATAAAAACTTGTTTTCGTTGGTCTGATGAAGCAAAAGTGAAAGCGCTTATCTATTTTATTTATTTGGTAATAAAACAAGTTTTTATCTTCAGCTAGTGTGTTATTCCTTTGGTCATTTTGTTTTAAAAATTCTGATTATTTGATAGACATTTCCCATAAGATTTGTGTTTTATTTTTAATTGTCAGTGCCCCTGACACTCTAATATTTGCTCCTAAGTGCACTGCATATAAGGAATGTTCAACATTTAGGTCAAATAACTTAATCCTGATAGTCAAACTGTGACCAGCGTGAAATACACACAACTAGCAGTTAAGCAATAGGATCTTGTACAACAGTATCCTTACAGGTTCATAGGTTCATAGGTTGGTACTAGGCTATCGGCCCTAGGGCCTATACAAGCCTAGCCATAACAATTCCCTGGATAATTCTTCCCACAATATTTACTTCCCTGGACTCCTGTCTAGCAGGGTGACTGACATGATCCCTGGGGTGAATTTCCTATCTACCATCCAATCGTCGAGGTTCCTTTTGAAAAAGGCCAAGGAGGCGCTCTGCTTGATATGTATGGGCAGTCTGCTCCAGAGTATGGGGAGCCTCTGGGTCAGGAACCTATCCCTCCAGCATGTTTTGTTCATTGTGATGATAAGGTTTAGATCCCTGGAGCATGTGGCTTTGAGGGATTGGGATTTCTTTAAGTGGAGCATGTCCAACAGCTCAGGGTTTGACATGGCCTTGTATGTTAAGCAGACATCGCCTCTGAGTAGACGATGTGCCACAGAGTATAGCTGGAATTTTTTTAGATGGTCAGCATAGGCCATATGCTTTAGGCCTGTGATTCTTTTAGTGAGGTATTTCTGCGGCCTTTCCAGCTGTTGCAGATGTCTTGTGAGGTACATACCAAATGGGGCATTGTACTCTATAATGGTCTAATGAGGGATGAGTACAGTGGGGCAATGTCCACCTTTTTTCTGGATGAAAAGCCCTTTGTGATGAGGTGTGCCACATAGAAGGATTTCCTGACTTTTGGGGCAATGTGGTTATCAAAGGTGAGACCACTGTCCACCTGTGTCCCTAAGACTGTCATCACACTTTCGGTGTTTAGTGTACTGCCCCTATGTGGTAATTTATGGGTACATGTTTTTTCCCAAATGGGATAACTATACATTTCTTGGCATTAAGCTTAAGCCCATGGCTATGGCACCAAGCATCTGTTTCTGTAAGGCCTTTTTGTAGAATATCCACATCATTTGGGGATTCAGTAATGGCTCCCAGTTTGCAGTCATCTGCGAACTTTGTTAGCCAGAGTCCCTTAGTGTTGGCCTGTACTTCAGAGAAGTAAATGCCAAACAAGAGCGGTCCCAGGACTGAACCCTGAGGTACTTCACTTGTCACTTGTCTGGAGCTGCATTGGGGTCAGCTACTTTTACAGTCTGGTTTCTGTCCGTAAGCCAGTTGGCAACCCATTGAGTGATGTAGGGATTTATGCCCAGCTTAGTAAGTTTATCTATGATTCCAGAGTGGGGGATGGTGTCAAAGGCCTTGGCAAGGTCCAGATAGGCTGTGTGGACTGCCTTACCGTCGTCCACAGCTCTGGAGACTGATTTGAAGAAGCCAATCAGGTTCAGGAGACAAGATCAGCCCTTCACAAACACAGACTGAGTGGGGTCCAGTGTTTGAAGGTTGCCAATGTCTTTGTTTATAAGTTCCATGATAATGCGTTCCATGCCCTTGACGATCAGGCTCATCAGACTGATGGGATTGTAGTTCCCGGGATCCAAGGTGGATCCCCCCTTGTGGAGTGGGATAACTGTAGCTGTGTGCCAATCAGTAGGCATGAAGCCTGAGGTGAGGCTATGATTATACATGAAACTTAGGTGAGGTGCCAGTTCATTTTGTAGTTCATGTAGTACACAGCCCGGGATGTCGTCTGGTCCCATGGATGCTGTATTCTTAGCTTTGGAGAGTGCTGTTTCTACCTGTGTGGCTGTGATTACTGGAATTTGGCAATCGTTTGGTATTAAGATGGGCTCTTTAGGAGGTGAGAGGGGGGTGAAGTTGGCACTAAATCGATCTGCCAGGATATTGGCAATATCCTTGGGATCAGTATATTTAATGCCATTCTGTTGTAGCTCAGAGCAGATCTGAGCATTGCCATTTAGATTCTTGACATAGCTATAGAATGCCTTGTGGTTGTCTTTGGAATCTTTGGCAATTTTATTTTCATAACTAGCTTTGGAGGACTTTATGAGGGATCTCAACTTCTTACTGAGACTGCTAAGGGAGCTTTATGCATCCTGGGATTTTCCTCTTTTCTGCAACAGTTTCTTCCTTCTGCTGTATAGTTTGTTTATGGCAGGGCACCACCAGATAGGCTTCCTTTTTTTGGAGGAGAGCATCTTGGTTCTATTTGGGATGGCATGATTTATGCATTCATGTGCTCATACAGTGCCTTAGTGTAGGATTCAGCAGTCAAAATTTCAGCTCCCGTCTGCATGGGTGTCATGAAGTTTGTCACTTCTGACTTGAGTAGCATGAAGCTGGCTTTGGAGAAGTTTTTTATGGAGGTTTCCTTACTGGGAGGTGGGGGTGGGATGTGGATGTCAAGGGTGATTTGCTTATGGTCAAACCTGATCAATGAGGGGGTGACCACTGGTGTGGAGCATCTATCTCCCATGTTGGTAATGACCAGGTCTAGGATATTGGAGCCCCTGGTGGGACAATGGATTAATTGATCCAGGGTGTTGGAATTTATGAATTCCAAGAACTGTTGTGAAAAGGTGTTGGTACCCAAGTAGTTTTCCCAGTTAATGGCAGGGTAGTTGAAATCACCCAGTATTATGGCGTTTGGTTGTATCTTAATATTTTCCAGTATGTTTAGAAAGGTGTAGTGAGAATCTTGGGGCAGGGTGGGGGATCTGTAGCAAGCTACAATTTGGATTGCAGTCTTACCTAGTGTTAGTTGCACCTGGAGAATTTTAGATGCATTGTGTTGGGCAACTAGCATGGAGGTGTGAAGATCCTTGGTGAATATGGACACTCCTCCACCTTTAGTGTTTTGGTCTTAGTTTGGTGGCTGAAAAGTGTGGTAAGAGTTGTAGCCTGTTATTGCAGGGGTGCTCTCTGAATCCTTGAACTAGGTCCCAGTTACTGCACAGATATTGATGTTCTCCATTTTTAGGAGTGCCTCGAGAAAGTGCATTTTGAGGTTTAGACTTCTAGCATTGAGTACCATTACCTTCAGATTTTGCATGCTTGTATCTGTTACGGTGGTGGTTTTGTCCTCTGAACCTTGCCTAAAAAGGCACTATAGGGGTGGCAAAAGCTTTAGCCAGTAACCTGAATCCCAGGGGTGACAGGTGCAGACCATCTCTGGCAAAGCATCGTGGTTTGTCAATCATGTCATCCCAGGCAGACAGATACTGGATCCCCTTTGAATGACACCAGAAGCTTAGCCAATTGTTGAAGTCAATCATTTTGTCCTTATACTGTGGTATCATTCTGGGTGAAGGCAGACTGCTACTCAGGGCTAGGGTCATGCCTGCCTAGGCCACATGATCCGAGAGCTCTTCCATGTCTCTTTTAATGTAGTCCAGGGAGGTACGTCTCAAGTCATTCACTTCAACATGGACAGTGACAGAGTCGTATTTGTAGTTGTTGTGGAGTGACTTGAGTGCTTGCGTTATGTGGTGGATCCTGGCACCTGACAGGCAGCTGACTGTAAGTTTCTTCTTGTTCAGCCTGGTGAGTGGAACATCAGTGTGCCTGACTATAGAGTCACCTATGACTAAAGTGTTGGGTACATTGTCTTGCCTTAGGGACTGTTGTTGGGTGGCACACTGGTGTTGTGAGCTATGTGTCACTTTGGTTGTGACTGGTGTTTGCTTGCATTTCAGCTTCGGAGGTCCTTGTTGCTTGTTGATTTGTTAATTTTAAGGGCCTCCGCATATGTGGGTTTAGTGTTACTATGTGTGGGTGTTGATGGTGTGGGTTTTGAAGGGCTATGTGTTGCTTGAGGTGTAGTGCAGGTGTTAACCTTCTCCTCTTGACTGTCTAGCACAATCTTGGCTGGAGAGAGCTTTGCTTCCAGTTTGGCTATGTAAGTGCATCTCTCACAGGTTGTAGTGTTGGGTGGTAGGAGGATAGAGTTGTCTGTGTACATGAGGTAGTTGCTGCATTGCCCCAGTATGCCCATATTCACCAGGTGGACAGGAGAAATTACCGGAAGCTGACCCTTGGACATGCCTGTTTAGGTGCTTTTTTTGTAAAATACAAGAGCTGTTTTCCCTTACCTTTGCAAGGTACTTTGCAATTATAGGCTGTTTAGTGCCTACGATTAATTTCTCCTTATTAATAAGGAGCGCTGAGTGCTTGTGTCAGTTTAAGGCTTCCTAGTGCTTTCCAGCAGGTTCTAGAGCAAGTGCTAGTCACAGGGGTTCAGATTTTAGTGCTACTACTGAGAAACCAGCTAGTTCTCAGGGAAAATTTGAAGAGCAGACTTTCTGGCACCTGGAATAGTTCATCAGTAGCCCTGCGGTGCTGCACGATGCGAAAAATGTGCAAATGCATGCATTTTTAAGCCAGAAAGTTGAAAGACATAGAAATCAGCCCAAAAAGGCTAATAAAATTACAATTTCAGAGCTGGAAACCACTCCTCTAGTGTTAGATAGGCAGTACAATTCTCACCACTCCCATTGGTAAGCAGTAGGACTTCCCTCTACCACAGCAAGGTCTGGATAGCTCTGAACACAGAAAATAAAGTCCTGAAAAGAGCAAAGCCTGGGATCTGGAATATACTAGCAAGGAAAGGAGGGAAACGAGCAAACAAGATAGTATTTTTTTTTGTGAAAACAGGCTAAACAATGCAATAATACAGTAAATAAACACAGAAAAGGCTAACACATTTGAGTGTGTAGCCCTAAACAGTAAATGCAATTAAAACTCTGCAAAATTAGCAATTTAAAACTTTTTAAATGAAGCAAGGCAAGTGCACAAATGAAAAACGATTTAAGAGGCACTAATACAGTAGAATAAGTAGCTAGTCTACATATACAGAGAAGTCTATATATACAGAAAAGCAGCTAAAACTTTCTTTTTTTAAGGCCCATATGTCAATATGAGGCAGAAAGATAGTAAGAAAATATACATAGAAACTACAAGCTTTGCAAGAACATGAGCCTAAGATGGATATACTGAGCTTTTGTTTTTCTTCTCCTGGAATTCAGTACCAGAATGAGGTTCAACATATGTACAGTGCCATCTATACAAGTATTACCACTATTCCACCTTTCAGGGTTTGAATACAGCCAACATCTGAAAATTAAGCTGTCTACTTGGCCCTGCACTAAATCTATAACCACCCCTGTAGATCATAGTGTGTGTATTGTACGTTTAAAGACACTGTAGTTCGTGGGAATGTGCATATAGGTACTGAGCACATGCAAGCAGAGTGCCATTTTGTGTAAGCAGCCAGAGTGAAAGCATGTATGTGTGCAGCAGTCAGTCAGTTAGTTCACTTACATTTTATGCTTCAGTCATCCATCATGATGTGTTTGTGTGTAATAAACATTTTAAACGAACACCCAAGCCTCATCAACTTATTTGAATACATGAGATGAGCGACATGGTTTCAGAAGTGGGATCCAAAGTCAAAACTTCTTAAAACCATGAGGCACACAGTCAGAAATGGAAGAATATACAGGAGTGGCTCAAATAACTCAACAGGTCAGAAAATATTTCCAGGTACTTAAACTCATTTAAATTATTTTTCACTTCACTAATATAAGGCAAAGCATTCAAAATGCTCAAAACAAATTATTGAATAAACTAAATGTTTGAAATTGTAACATATTGAAAAAAGTACTTGAAATAATTACAAAAACATTTGAAACAATATCCAAATTGTATAAAATGTTCAAAAAAGAGAAAACTGTATTTTTTCACAATGTACTACTTTTTCCCATTAACTAAAGCTATTCGAAGTGTGCAAAGTGCTGCCAAAGTGTGCAATATTACAACACAGTCTTTTCAAAGAGTACAGTTATTTTAAAGAGTCTGCTATGGAGTTGAATATAATTACAAGTACCTGGTGGGTGCTTGAAACTAATTTGGCATGGCCGAGGGATTTTGCAGACCTGGTCCGCTTGTGTTTGATAATAATATTGCAGAAAATTGGGGAGTGTTTGAGCAAGAATATGATATTTTCATACAAGCTGCTTTTTCTGATAAAGACAAAAACATTTATTCTGCTCAATTTAGTTGGTTTAGAAGCCACTGAGAGAGACCGTTTATTTGTGTATTCACCTGCTGTGTATGTAGAGGATGGGTAAGACCGCCATATTGTGGTGCATGCTAAAACATGGGAGGACCCTGAGTGCGTACAAAGTAAATTTAGAGAAATGAGCAACCCTTAATCAAATATTATAATGGAAAAGCACATATTTTATGAAAGAGACCAAAAGCCTGATGAATCTTTTGCAGCATATATAACTGGCTTGAGAAACAAGGCAAAAATGTGCAGATTTGGTGATCTAAGAGATGAGTTGATAAAAGACAGGCTTGTTTGGTGTTGATAATGATGCAATGAGAAAGATTTTGCTTTGAGACAGTGATTTAACTTTAAGTAAAGCCATAGAGATTTGTTAAATATATGAGCTTACAGATAAGCGCATGAATATGCTTATGAATGAGAAAAGCATGCTTGCAGCATCTTCCAGTACAAACGTTGATAGCATGTGGCAAAAGGTTAAGAGATATAAGCCAAAGGGTGCTGCTCCCACAATGAAAATCAAGGCAGCCATAATAAAACCCAGGGCACATGCAACAAAACTGAGGGGTCATTTAGCAAAAGCCATGGTAAACCTCGTAATCAACTGTTGTAATTGCAGAGGCAGTCATGAACCTAAATGAGGAAAGTGCTTAGCTTTTGGTCAGCAATGCCACAGATGTAAAAAGTGGAATCATTTCAGAAAGCTTTGTAAATCTAAAGTTGCACATTCTTTTAAGAGAAAGTATTCAAAGAAGCAAGTTGATCAAATAGAAAGCTGTGACCCTACTTTTTATGTTGATGGTATCTCTGTGCTTGAGGAATAGGTTACTGCAGTAGATTTGTTGACAAATAGTGAATTGTTTTGTACTGTACTGATTAATGGGAAACCTGTAGAGCTCAAAGTTGATACTGGTTCAAAGTGTAATGTTATGTCAGCAGAAATGATTGCTAAAGTTAAAAACTGGTGAAAAACTGGATTTGGCAAAGTATGCAAAGCTTGTTGCTGATGGTGGTGAAGGGATTCAAACCAAAGGCTCAGTAGTGCTTTCATGCTATTCTGCTGGGAACAACCATGACTTGAAGTTTTACTTAGTCAAAAGACACATGCAGTCATTATTAGGCTTCAAAGATAGTTTGAAAATGGAACTGATTTCATTTAATAAGGAAGTTCACTATGAAAGCATGGATAACAATAAAGATTTTGCACAGCATATTTTTTCTGAATATGCTGATATTTTCAAAGATGAGCTTGACAAACTCCAAGTTATGTACTCCATGAACTTAGACCATGAGGTTGGCCCAGTTGTCAGACCAGCATGGAAAATTCCAGTAGCAATGCAGTGCAAAGTAAAAGCAGAGCTAGACAGAATGGTGCATTTAGGAATGCTTTGTCCAGTGGAAGAACCAACTGAATGGGTATCCTCCATGGTAATAGCTCACAAGAAAAGCTCAGATGACATTCAAATATGTATTGATCCAAGAGATTTGAACAAAGCACTGAAACAACCTCATCATCCAATGTGTGCAGTTGAAGAAGTTGCTGCTCTCATGCCAAATGTCACTGTTTTTTTTCTGTCTTAGATGCTAAAAGTTCATTTTGGCAAATTCTGCTTGATCAATCATTTTCTTTGTTAACCACTTTCAGTACACCATTTGCAAGGTACAAATTTTTGAGAATGCCATTTGGAATAAATTCTGCCACTGAAGTCTTCCAACATGGGGTGGAACAATTTTTTTCTGGTTTTCCATGTGCTATGATAGTAGATGATATTCTTGTAGGAAGCAAGAATGTGTTAATTCCAAGTGAAGTCGAACATTATAGGAATCTCAGGAAAGTTCTAGATCATGCGTCTGAAGTGAATCTTATACCGAATCCTCAGAAATGTAAATTCAGGTTGAAAAAAGTTACTTTTGTGGTCATTTGTTTACTAGTTCAGGCTTATGACCATATTCATCCAAGCAAACTGCAATTCTTGAGATGCCAGCTCCATACAATGCCACATCTTTACAATGTTTCTTAGTATGGTCAACTATTTAGGCAAGTTCATTCCTGATTTGTGAACTTTCAGCACTGCTATGAGAGCTGACATACAAAAATGTAACTTGGTCCTGGATGGAACAACACCAAAGAGCATTTGATGTCCTGAAAAAGAAAATTGCCAGTCCACCCTCTTTGAGATACTATGATGTTCACAAACCTGTAACTCTTTCCTATAATGCTTCAAAATATGGTCTTGATGCAGAAATTCTTCAAAAGGGTAGACCAATAAGCTATGTGTCTAAAACTTTAACTCAAACTGAGATGCAGTATGCACAAATTGAAAAAGAGCTTTTGGTGATAGTGTTTGCATTTTCGAAGTTCAGTGATTATATTTATGGCCAACTTATCCAAATAGAGACTGATCACCAACCTCTGGTTACTATTTTGAGAAAACCAATTCACTCAGCTCCTGCTAGAGACTTCAACACATGATGTTAAAATTGCAAAAGTACAAGTACACAAAAGGCAAACTTCTTTATCTTGTTGATGCTCTATCCAGATCACCCAGACAAACCACTGACAAGCATGACACTGAAAAAGCTGAGTTTGAAGTCATGGAAGTGAGACATTTTTCTTCCACATGTCTTGATGAGATTAGAAATCGTACAACTTCAAATCCAGTTCTCCAGAAGCTGAAGCATTTTATCAGTCACAGATGGACAGCAAAACAATCTTATTTACCACTTGATGTGCAGCAGTATTTTCCTTATAGAGATGAGATTTTGATTGAAGATGGTATCATCATGAAAGGTCCAAAAGTGGTAATTCCAAAATACTTGCAACAAGAGTTTATTCAAATCTTGCACTGAGTTCACCCAGGACCTAATTCTACCAAAAGAAGGGTGATAGGACTAGTATTTTGACCTTCTGTGTCAAAGGATATTGAGAAGGAACTCTCAGCTTGTTCAATTTGTAATAATATTAAACTGCACCAATAAAAAGAACCACTTCAGTGAAACCAGATTCCTGAATTATCTTGGTCGACAGTAGCCACAGATATTTTTGAATGAAATGGTCAACATAATTTGGTTTTAGCAGACTCTTATTCAAATTGGTTTGAGATTGACCTACTTCCTAACCTAACTTCCAGTACTGTCATTATGAAATCGAAGAGACATTTTTCTGTCCATGGTAGTCTGCACAAAGTCATTTGTGACAATGGTGCACAGTTTATAAGTCAACATTTCAAAAGATTTGCTGAGACATGGGACTTTGTTCATGTTACTAGTAGTCCTGAGTATTCACAGTCTAATGG